>NW_006766887.1:1271568-1279149 GCF_000275845.1 Dichomitus squalens LYAD-421 SS1
GTATCGCACCATAGGATGAGTAAGAGATGAGTAAGGCATAGACCTGTCTAGACCGTTCTGGAGTAGTACGGATTGTCCTAGACAGTACCAGAAGAGTCCGGAAGCATAGCTATAGTACACGAGCAGAGAGTCCCAAATATGGTAACATACTACATAAGCGACTACAGCTAAGCGCTAGGAGACGCATAGCCTCGTGTAGTCCGGACCGGATAAGTCCAAGTTCAACAGTAAGTGTAGGCCAGGTGGCAGCGATGGGCGGCGTAACTTACAAATCTACCCATAACAATGATGTCGTTGGGCCGGTGTTTGAGCCTCTCGACATAGCTTGAGAAAATTGTATGTTCGTCTAATAATTCTTCAAAGGCCCAGAAATAGTAGCGCGCGACATTCAACTTCCTACAGTACGCAATAGTCAGCACGGCTCGACAAGGCAGGCGCAACTCACAATTTTCGCATGGCTTTGATCGCGTTGATGATGTCGAGCTCTGATTTTGGTGTGAGCTGCCAAATGTTCATGCCTGTCACAAATAATGAGCTAAAGTCTTCGTAAGGGCTGAATTGTCTTGGCATGAAGCGCGCGACATCTCGGAGCATTGCAAGATGTGAACGTTTTTCGCTGTCCCTGAGACAACATGAGTATGCGCTGAGGGTCGTGAATGGAACGTGGGACGTACGGTATCCGAAAAGACTTGCTTATGCGTCTCATATCACGCTTGAAGCCCGCGCGCGTGAGCTCGCCTTCGTCGACGGAGTCGTCGTGAGCTCGGTGACGATGATGAGCGGGCCGCGAACGGGATGGGGATGATGAGCTGTAGTGGCGGCGACGCCGGCGTCCCTGTCTGCGGTCGTGGGAGCGCGAAGAAGACCCATGAGAGGCGGAGCGCCAAGAGCGTCCGCGAGAGGTGGAGTGGGAGGGGGCCCGATTGCGAGAGCCTCGTCGCGCCTTGCTGCGCCTGCGCCCGCGCCTGCGCGGGGATGCCGACCTGTCGTATCTCACAGGGGAGGTGCGACGGTGGTCGCGCAAGGAACGGCAGCGGCTGCCATAGCTGTCAGGCCTCCGGGATGCGTTACGGGAGTGTGGACGTTGATTAGGGCGTGGGGGACGTATAGGTGATGGCGGGCGTGCTGGTGGCTGGCGTCCTGCCTCCCGTGCAGGAGTGCGTCCGAGGGCGAGGGGTGCCAGGTTGGCCTCGGGGTCGTCAGCGAGCTCAGCGTCTTGTGCAGCGGCCCAATTGTCTACGAAAAGCTTGGTGGGCGGATCTGCGCGCGGCATGAGTAGAATACGATACATTTCATCGCCTGGTCAGTGTCGTACCTGTTTTTTGGGAGTCAGAGAGAGGACGGGATGACCGAGGGTTGGCGCCCGATTGGCGGGGTGCACCGTCGGGGGCAATGGGGGCGTCGAGGGCGCGTCGAGTCTCAGTATTCACTTGCAATGTATGATTGCCGTCGTGAGGCGGCAGGCCTTGAGAGGCTACACGGCGTCCCCGAGAATCACGGCATTCAGCAGGACGCCCACGGGTTCGAGACGATCGACCCGTGGTGTGGCGATGACGATCAGGGGAATCATGTCGATCCCTGGCGCGACTGCGGGATCGTCCTCGGGTTCGGGAACGACTGCGGGATCGTCCTCGGGTTCGGGAACGACCGCGGTTGCGGGACTGGCCTCGGTCCTTGGGTCTGCGGCTGTCGTCCTGGTAGTCGCGTGCGGAAGATTTGCGTGTGGAGTGGTTGATGTAGTTGTCCGCACGTGCCTTTGTCTTGGAGGCTGGATGGGGAGACCGCGATATGACATACCTATAAGGGGAAAGTGAATATATGCGCGCATATATGCGGCCAGACCACTGACTTACCTCGGAGCCCGGCGCCCTTTCCTATCGTGTCCTCCCATGGGATACGACGTATGCTTGAAAAACACGAGGGCGGGTCGATGTCTTCAAAGAGCGTGTCGATGATAATCTTCTTGGCATCGCCAAGGTGTCTGGGTTTGAGCTTCTCGGCCGGGATAAGACCGATGAGAGGGAGGAAAACAGTTTGCCCTCAAGTGGTGGTGGTCCAGAGGCAAGATGGGACATGAAGAAAACGACAGCGGTCGGAGGGTTTTGAGGCTTGGAGAGAAGAGAGCGAAGTCTTGTCCAAAAACGGGAAGTGACGCGATCGGCGACGCGTCTAGGCGCCAGATCGACATGGCGCACCAGTCATGTGATCGTGCACAGCCCAAGTGGGGAATTGCCGACTTGTGTTTTCGGATCTCCTGCTCTCCTCCAGGCCGCTGTCCTCTCCAGTGCCAGGCGCAACCCCCTCATGCGCGTCCTCGCCATCGTGCTCATTTTTTTCTTTATTTTCATAGCGCATCTATGCGAAGGATGTGGGGCTTCTTTCAAGGATGTCGCCCGGCACCGCGCAAATTGTTCCAGCGCGCACGAACTACTCGCCGGTGGACTCAAACGGCGCATACAGGAGACGGAGTGTCGCGACGCGGTTCGTTTGGCCAAAAAACAACAATGGGTGGCACGCAAAAAGGCTGAGATAGCAGAGCGCAAGCAAAAGGAGGCCGATAGGCAGGCCCGGCTCCAGGTTTGTCATTTGTTGTGGCGGGCAGAGCAGAACTCACAGCCTATATGCAGGCGGAACGGGCCGCAAGCATGCCCGCATTCCCAGAATTTACTAGTGAACGGTCTGGACGCATACGGCGGATCCCAGGTGCCTTCCGGGACATGGTCCCGTCTTCGCTCAAAGGTCTTCCCAGTCACCTCACACCTTTGCCGCCTCTGCCGCCTATCGCCCTCCCCCCTCATATGGATCATGATATACCTCCATTAGAGGATCCCGCCGTCGTCCAGGAGGCTCTCAACCCAGGCCCTCCTTTCCGTCGGCCCCCGGACCGCGTCGAGGACGCTCCCGATGAGCCCGAGCCTGAGCCGACGACCCGTGTGTATCCACCGCACACCATGGATCTCCCTACATGTGCTCCTCCTCCGCCTTACTTTGACACCGCGCCGAACGAATTTGGAGTTTTCCGTCGCTATACTTCGATGCCCCAGAGAGATCCGGAGGCCGGCCTGACGCCTGCAGACTTCGCCCACGCTGGCACTCACCTCCGTCCACCACTCGACGCGCGTGAGCGCAACCCATTGCGAGCCTTCGGTGCGGCCATGGCCAATGGCTTTCGACGTGCCTATGACATTGCTGCCCAGTCCTACGCTCTTTTTCTCAACTGGACCGTCTTTGCCATCATGGACTGGCAATACTCGGGCTCAGTCACCAAATCTACTGCCGAGTTGCAGCGACTGGTGGACGACGTCCTTCTCGACCCCCGCTTCGAGAAGGACGAACTCCTGGGCTTCAGCACTACCCGGGAGAAGCGTCGCCTCGACGACTTTCAACCCGCCGCGGGGGTATTTTCGGCCCACGACGGCTGGCGGGAGATCGAGGTGGAGCTCCGCGCCCCCAAGGAGCGGGAGCAGCACGAGAGCGAGGGCAACACTGAGTCCTTCTTCGTCCATGGTATCTGGGCCCGGAGCCTCACCGAGGTCATCAAAATGGGGTTCCGGGACATTGTTGCCCGGAAGTACCATTGGTTCCCCCATCTACTTTTCCGCAGGCGGTCCCCAGACGCACCTCCCGAACGGATCTATACCGACGTTTACAATTCTGACGCAATGCTCGAACAGCATGAGAACCTTCAGAAGCAGCCACGAAACCCGGCAGATAGCCCCGACATCGAATACGTTGTTTGTGCCGTTACCGTCTACTCCGACTCCACGCATCTTGCCCAGTTCGGGACCGCCTCCATGTGGCCTATACACGTACTATTCGCCAATTTGTCTAAGTACTTTCGCCTCAGACCATCAATGTTTGCAACTCACCATCTCGCATATATCCCAAACGTACGTCGCACTTCACAACTTAACCCTCAGCCACTCAACCGCATTTCACAGCTACCTGACGCACTTTTCGAATGGTACAAAGATCTTTACGGTGCCCCTCCCTCCGCGGCCGTCATCCGACTACTCAAGCACGACCTCATGCAAAAAATATGGCTTCAACTCCTCGACGCAGATTTTATGCACGCATTTGAGCACGGCATGCTGGTGGAGTGTGGCGACGGAGTCCTTAGACGGCTCTTTCCGCGCATATTCTTGTACTCTGCTGACTATCCAGAGAAGTGCGCTACATGTCCTGGCTCTTGGCACGCATATTCACCGCTTCGTAGATGTCTCGTCGCCTGCCTCAAATTCCTTGGCAAGTGCGCTTGCCCGGCATGTCTCATCGAAAAGAAGGATTTCGGCAAGATGGGCACGAAGATTGACCTCAAACACCGGGTGACGAAGAAGCGCGAGGACACTGGTTTTCTCCGCGCTGCTATTGCGAAAGCTCGCGAATGGATCTTCAGTCTGGGTCGTGCCCCCGAGGGCTCCAACATCAAGGCGACTCTCCTGAACAAGGTCTCGGTCACGCCCACTCGGGTACGTCTACGCGTCGATACTCTAGTATGACAATTTTACTAATCCATACCGGGGCGGTCAACAGTCGGCTTTTTCTATCAGATTTGCGAAATTTGGTCACAACTTCTACGATCTCTTCGCGCCCGATCTCATGCACGAGTTCGAGCTTGGCGTTTGGAAGGCAACCTTCACGCACCTCATCCGCGTGCTCATGGCGGCCGGAAGCAATGGCGTACAGGAGCTTGATCGCCGGCAAGTCCTGTCGTTATTCGCCCCAGCGTGACCATGCGAGCTCATGTATTTTGTTAGGTACTCTCTCATTCGGACATTTGGCCGCAGTGTTATCCGTCGATTTGGCGGGAACGTCTCCGGGCTGAAGAAGCCAGCTGCTCGAGATTTCGAGCAGCTTCTGAAGGTGCCCCAATCTGCTCACCTCCCGATGGCTGAGACTGACGTGCTACGTTCTCAGTGCGCACTTCCGGTCTTCGAGGGCCTTCTACCCGAACCGTACAACACCACTGTCCTTGATTTGCTTTTTGAGCTAGCCATGTGGCACGCCTACGCCAAGCTCGCTCTACACACACAAACGACGCTCGGAGCATTTCAAGCTGTTATGGTGTCCCTCGGCAAGGCGATGCGTGCGTTCATCCGAAATGTTTGCCCTTTCTACGACACAAAGGAGCTTCCGAGGGAGACGCAATCGTGTCAACGTCGCAAGGCAGTCGCCGCTCAGAATGCCCCCGGACGACATGCGGACCACTCTCAGGTTGGCTCAGCCGCGAAGGTGAAGACGCTCAACATCAATACAATCAAGTATCATCGTCTCGGCGACTATGTTCGCATGGTTTGCCGTACGGGAACATCGGACAATGCAAACACTCAAACCGTGAGTGGTGTTGCGATTTTTCGGTCTGCCCACATGTGCTCTCGATCAAAACGGCGGTCGACTCACATCTCGCATCATCTCCATACGCTGAATGCATGAGTCGCTAACCGGAGCCTGGCTCGAAGATGTACTCTCACTGATTGTCGCTGTTTCAGGGCGAGTTGGAACACCGGAGATTGAAGAGCTTCTATAAGCGTACCAACAAAAATCTGTCGTTCAGTTCTCAGGTCGCTGCAGAAGTCCGGTGACAGGCCATACTCGATCGCATTCGCCGTGGTATCCCAGCATCTTCCAAGCGAAACAAAATACTACCTGCATCGAAGGCAAAGGCCAGGCGTCGACGTAACCTATGCGTGCAGTTCGAAGAGGATGGACCGCTCCCAGCTACCAGCATTTACGACCACCACCATATGTCGACGGAGCAACGATATGCCGAAAATATTCACAATTTCTTGCAGACAAATGCTGACGATCCGGCATGCAAGGTACACACATCTGGCCGATGTGTTGCCTGCACTCATGATGTTGTACAGGATTTTTTACGTGACCTCAAGACACACCTCCTTCAACGTTTGACTGATGGAACTGCCCTTCACACTGACGACGAGCCCACAGATGAAGACATTGCACGCGTTCGTATCTGCGGCAACCGTCTCTATCGCCAGAAAGTCTTACGGATCAATTACACCACATACGACATGCGCCGTGCCCAGGACTCGATCAACCCACGTACCCACCCCGACGTCATGATGGTCGCCCCCGAGGGCAGTGCGCATCCATACCTCTATGCACGGGTGATCGGGCTGTTTCATGTGCACGCATACCTTGCAGGGTGCGATCCGTTGGATGCTGATGATACAGAGCCCAGGCCATTTCAGGTACTTTGGCTGCGATGGTTCGACGTCGATTTGTGCGCACCGGGGATCAAGTTGCGACGTTTGCCACGGCTGAAATGGGCAAGCACTGGTGATGAGGCTTTCGGCTTCATTGCACCTCGACAGGTCCTCCGCGCCGCCCATCTCATCCCCGCTTTCCATTACGGACAATCCGACGCGGCGCTCCCTGGTTCGAGCATTGCTCGACAAGAAGAAGAAAATGACATAGATTGGACATACCACTACGTTGGAATGTACGTGACCATCAACTGCTATGTTCCGACAACTAAATACTGTACAGATTTGCCGACCGCGACATGCTTATGCGACATGTAGGAGATGGCGTCGGTCATCAGAACACTGGTGCCCAAGCTGCCACATCACCTCCGGATACCGACGGGGACACTGATGATGAGGTCGAGCAGCCTGCGACTGACGCGGACGGTGATGGCGCTATGGCCGTCGATGTCCTCGAGGACACGACTGTAGGGGACGGCTATGAGAACCTTGGCTCTGACTATGATGAGGAGGGCTCGGAAGATGATGGCAGTGCAGGCACCAGTGACGATGAGGACAATGGCCAGAATTCAACTGATGATGAAGGCGACCTAGGGCCGGAGGACGGTGAGAACGACTTGCTCAGTGTAGACGAGTACGAGTATGCCCGTTCAGGCTACGCACCCTTGTAGCTTCTACACCATAACCGTATCCACTAGACTATTGCACCCAAGGGCAGTCGCATGTATCGCTATGATTCTTTTGTCCTTATGTGTGTATCTCATACTTGAACATGTATTATATGCAGGATGGGCGTACAAACATGCTTGCCCACATTCACACCAAATTCAAACGATCCATCTCCTTCGAGGCGATGCCTTTGCTCGACACCATGCACGACCTATCTATTGCCTCAATTGGTTTCGAGGCCAATCGGTCCCAATTTTGGCGCCCTTGGCCAATTGGGCCAACCACGCAAAATCATTTTGCAGTTTTGCTGATGACAATTACTCAGTATGTATCCCTTCAATATTCAACGTTGCTCATTGACCCTCCCCGTCCACGAAACGTCTCTAGGTGCGTCCCTTTCTATCTTGCATGCTGTTATGACCACCTGAGGTAAGTCTCGCGTTCTTGAATCCTGCAATTCCTGTGAGTTTGTGCATGATTAGTAGCTCCCTCACTAGACGTCCCTGGACTAGTTTTTTTGCCTCTGTCTCATGATCCTAACATCTAACAGTCCATAGCACAATCCTTGATCTCTTACTGTGCTTGACCTCATGCCCCGAGACGATTCCCTATCAGTGTCTTCTGCTGTCTGTGTCCTCCGTCGCTCATAGCTCTACTGTCCTCGCTTGTCTTTGACATTATGCTG